>NW_026990538.1:0-16925 GCF_963921805.1 Phalacrocorax carbo | reverse complement strand
GTCACCAGGGCGGGAGGCCAGCGCGGCGCGGTGGGGGTCCCCGCGCCGCGGCCCCCCCGGCAGCTGCAGCAGCAGCGTGGCCACGGCCGCCACGCCGTCCTCGGTGGGCTCCAGCGTGACGGGCCCCGCGCCGGGCTGGGGGGGCGGCGGGGCGGCGGCGGCGGCGGCGGGGCCGCGGCGGCGGGGCGGGGGCCCGGCGGGCGCCCCCCGCTCGAAGCAGACGGTGACCTTGGCGAAGGGGCGGCTCGCCATCTTGCTCATCTCCTGCAGGTGCCGGCGCTGCTCGTGGCGGGCGTCCAGCCCCTGCTTGGCCTTCCAGAGCAGGACGCAGAGGGCGAGGAAGAGGAAGAAGCAGGAGAAGAAGACGGAGAAGAAGACGAAGAGGTCGATGTGCGCCTGGTCCTGGCGGAAGAAGAGCAGCCCCTGCGAGGGGCCGCCCCGCGGGCCCCCCACCCCCAGCAGCAGCAGGTAGAAGCGGCTGGACTTGAGCGGGTGCAGCGCGTGGGGGTAGGTGAGCACCAGGCGGTCCCGCACCCCGCGGACCACCAGCGCCGCCGCCGCCTCCCGCACCGTCAGGTAGGTGACGAGCCCGCCGGCGCGCTCCTCCCGCAGCCGCGTGGCGTTGGCGGCCCCGGCCAGGGGCGTCTGCAGCCGCACCAGGTGGCGGCCGGTGGCCGGGTCGACGTCGACGGCGAAGGTGTCGTAGGCGGTGGAGACGAAGAGGTCGACGCCGCCGAAGGTGACGTCCAGCGTGATGCGGATGTCGACGTTGGTGAACTTGGGCTGGACGCCGAAGAGGACGGTGCGGCCGGGCCCCAGGTGCTGCAGCTGCGGCTGGTGGAAGCAGTTGCTCTGCGAGGTGGGGTCCAGGCAATACTCCTGCTCCACCGCCATCAGCCGGTAGCACTGCTGGCCCCCCACCGGGTGCCCGTGGAAGGAGTCGCGGCACTTGGCGCACTGCGGGGGGCACGCGGGGGTCACCGGCGGGCGACGGCGGGGGGCGGCGGGGGGACGGGGGGGGCGGGAGGTCACCGGCAGGGTGCTGGGGGATGTGGGGGATGCGGGGACGGGGGGACTGGGGGAGTCACTGGTGGCGGCAGGGTGCTGGGGGGGCGGGGGGGGCGGGGGGGATGCGGGGACGGGGGGATGCGGGGGGTCACCGGCAGTCAGGGTGGTGGCGGGGTGCTGGGGGTGCGGGGGATGTGGGGGATGCGGGGACAGGGGGGATGCGGGGACGGGGGGATGCGGGGGGGTCAGTGGCGGTGGGGGTGGCAGCGGGGGCAGGGGGATGTGGGGGATGCGGGGACAGGGGGGATGCGGGGACGGGGGGATGCGGGGGGTCACCGGCGGCGGGGGGTGGCAGCAGGGTGCTGGGGGTGCGGGGGATGTGGGGGATGCGGGGACAGGGGGGATGTGGGGGGTCACCAGCGGTGGGGGGGGTGGTGGGGTGCGGGGGGGCGGGAGGATGCGGGGGGGGGCGGGGGGATGCAGGGACGGGGGGGATGCAGGGGGTCACCGGCGGCGGGGTCGGCAGTGGGGTGCTGGGGGTGCGGGGGAATGTGGGGGGTGCAGGGACACGGAGGACATCGGTGGGACGGGGGGCGCGCAGGGATGGGGCGTTGGGCGCAGGGAGGGGCAGGAGCAGGACAGCGGTGGGGCCATGGGGGTGGCAGTGGGGGGCCGGGGGGGTCCGGGGGGCACCTGCTGCTTGTAGCAGTCCCTCTTGTCGGCGGCGCTGCCCTGGCAGCTGCCCGTCTCCGTGTTGTTCTGGCAGGGGCAGCCCGTCCCGTCGAGCTCGTTGCACGTGTCCGCGTGCCCGTTGCACTGGCACCTGCGGGGAGGCACGCGCCCGTCGCACGAGGACCCCCACGCACGAGGACCCCCGCGCACGAGGGCCCCCCGTGCACGAGGACCCCCGCGCACGAGGACCCCCCTCGCACGAGGACCCCCGTGCACGAGGACCCCCGCGCACGAGGACCCCCGTGCACGAGGACCCCCACGCACAAGGACCCCCGCGCACGAGGACCCCCGCGCACGAGGACCCCCACGCACGAGGACCCCCGCGCACGAGGACCCCCACGCACGAGGACCCCCACGCACGAGGACCCCCCACGCACAAGGACCCCCTCGCACGAGGACCCCCGCACCTGGTGCAGGCGCCGTCCAGCAGGAAGAAGCCGGGCCGGCAGCCGTCGCAGCGCTCGCCCACGCTGTTGTTCTGGCAGTTGACGCAAACGGCCGCCTCCTCGCTCGGGCCCTCCGACACCCACGTGGGGATCTGGGGGGCGGCGGTGGGGCGCCGGTGGGCGGCGGGCACGGGCCGGCCCCACGGGGCACCCCCCGCCACGGGGCACCCCCTCCCCCCCGGGGCACACCCACACACCCCCCCCCCCGCCCCGGTACCCCAGGGGGCGGGACCGGCGAGCGGGACCCCCCCCGCCCCGGAGCCGTGGGGCGCCCCACTGACCATGGCGGGCTCGAGGGGGAAGCGCGCGGGGTCGCGGCGGGCGCGCTCGAACTCCTCCCGCGAGATGCAGACGGCGGCGTTGTGGCGGCAGAAGCTGCGGCAGGGCCGGCAGGTGCCCCCCGCCCGCGCCGAGCCCACGAAGAGGGGCCGGCACCGCTCGCACTGGGGGCCCTGCCGTGGGGCCGCCTCAGCGCCGCCCTGCCGCCCCACGGCCTGCCCCACAGCCCGCCCCGCCCCTCCCCGCCGGCCCCACCGGGCATCCCCCGGCCCGCACTCCCGCCGCGCTCCCCTCCTGCCCCGAGCAGCGCCGCCCTGCCGCCCCACGGCCTGCCCCACACTACGCCCGCTCCCTGCCCCACTCCCCGCCCACAGCCCGCCCCACACCATGCCTACTCCCCGCCCCGCTCCTCGCCCCCCAGCCCGCCCCACTCCCCGTCCCGCCCCCCGCCCCATTCCCCGCCCCACACCATGCCCCCAGCCCGCCCCACACCATGCCCACTCCCCGCCCCACTCCCCGCCCCACTCCCCACCCCGTCCCCTGCCCCACACCATGCCCACAGCCCGCCCCATTCCCCGCCCCACACCATGCCCCCAGCCCGCCCCACACCATGCCCACTCCCCGCCCCACTCCCTGCCCCACACCGTGCCCCCCGCCCCACACCGTGCCCCCCGCCCCACACCATGCCCACTCCCCGCCCCATTCCCTGCCCCACACCGTGCCCACTCCCCGCCCCACACCGTGCCCACTCCCCACCCCACACCATGCCCACTCCCCGCCCCACACCATGCCCACTCCCCGCCCCACTCCCTGCCCCACACCGTGCCCACTCCCCGCCCCACACCATGCCCACTCCCCACCCCACACCATGCCCACTCCCCGCCCCGCACCGTGCCCCACTCCCCGCCCCACACCATGCCCACTCCCCGCCCCACTCCCCGCCCCACACCGTGCCCACTCCCCACCCCACACCGTGCCCACTCCCCGCCCCACTCCCTGCCCCACACCGTGCCCACTCCCCGCCCCACACCATGCCCACTCCCCGCCCCACACCGTGCCCACTCCCCGCCCCACACCGTGCCCACTCCCCGCCCCGCACCGTGCCCACTCCCCGCCCCACACCGTGCCCACTCCCCGCCCCGCACCGTGCCCCACTCCCCGCCCCACACCGTGCCCACTCCCCGCCCCATTCCCTGCCCCACACCGTGCCCCCCGCCCCGCACCTGGGTGTTGTTGAGGCAGTGGGGGCAGCGGTCGCGCGCGGCGGGGCCGAGGCACTGGCTGTGCCCGTTGCACAGACACGGCACGGAGCAGTCGCGCCCCACGAAGCCGAAGTGGCAGCGGCAGCGGCCGGGCTCGGCGCACGTGCCGTTCACGCAGCCCTGCTCGCACACGGGCTCGCACCGCCCCGTGCCGCTGCGGGGGGGGGGGGGCTCGTGGGGGGCGCGGCGGGCGCGGGGGGGCTCGGGCGCGCGCCCCCGCCCCGCCCCGCAGCACGCCCCCCGCCCCCGCACCGCCCCACACCCGCCCCACCCCCGCCCCACCCCCGCCCCACACCCCCGCCCCACCCCCGCCCCACACCCCGCCCCACCCCCGCCCCACACCCCGCCCACCCCTGCCCCACCCCCGCCCCACCCCGCCCCACCCCTGCCCCACACCCCGCCCCACCCCTGCCCCACCCCCGCCCCACCCCCGCCCCACCCCCGCCCCACGCCCCTCACTTGTCCAGCCGGTAGCCACTCCCTGCACGCCCCACACCCCGCCCCCCGCCCCGCCCCACACCCCGCCCCACCCCCGCCCCACACCCCGCCCCACACCCGCCCCACCCCCGCCCCCCGCCCCGCCCCACACCCCCGCCCCACCCCCGCCCCACACCCCGCCCCACGCCCCTCACTTGTCCAGCCAGTAGCTGCTCCCTGCACGCCCCACACCCCGCCCCACACGCCCCGCCCCACCCCCGCCCCACCCCCGCCCCACACCCCGCCCCACGCCCCTCACTTGTCCAGCCGGTAGCCGCTCCCTGCACGCCCCACACCCCGCCCCACATGCCCCGCCCCACCCCCGCCCCACCCCCGCCCCACACGCCCCTCCCCACACCCCGCCCCACCCCCCGCCCCACCCCCGCCCCACACCCCGCCCCACCCCCGCCCCACCCCCGCCCCACACCCCGCCCCACCCCCCGCCCCACCCCCGCCCCACATGCCCCGCCCCACCCCCCACCCCACCCCGCCCCACCCCTGCCCCACACCCCGCCCCACCCCTGCCCCACCCCCGCCCCACCCCCGCCCCACCCCCGCCCCACCCCCGCCCCACCCCCGCCCCACGCCCCTCACTTGTCCAGCCGGTAGCCGCTCTTGCAGGCGCAGCGGAAGCCCCGCGCGAGGTCGTGGCAGTCCTGCGTCTCGTTGCAGTCGTGGTGCCCGTTGAGACACTCGTTCTCGGGGGGGCAGCCCAGGAACGCCCACTCGGCCTCTGCCCCACACGCCTGCGCCAGCCCTGGGGCGCCACGGGAGGGGCTGGGGGGGGGGGCGGACGGGGCGGCCCCCCCCCTCCCCGCCGGGCGCCCCGCGGCACCCCGCAGCCGCCCCGAGCACCCCCGGGCCCTCCGCCCCTGCCCCAGGCGCCCCACAGCGCCCCATAGACCACCCCACGGACCCCACAGCCCACCCACGCCCCCCACCCCGCAACCCCCCATCCCTGACCCCACCCCACACTCCCTCCCTTCCCTGCCCCAGCCCCCACCCCACGCCCCCCCATCCCTCCGAGCCCCCCCAAGCCCCACCACACCGCCATCCCTGCCCCCTATCCCCCATCCCCCCCATCCCCGCCCCATCCCCCCCAAGCCCCCACCCCGCACCCCCCATCCCCGCCCCATCCCCCAGTCCCCCCATGCCCCCCACCGCAAGCCCCCCCATCCCCCCATCCCCCTAAGCCCTCCAACCCCAGCCCCCCACCCTGAGCCCCCCCCACCCCCCAGCCCCCCATCCCTCCAAGCCCCCCCACCCCAAGCCCCCCCACCCCACTCCCATCCCCCAGATCCCCCCCACCCCAAGCTCCCCCATCCCCCATCCCCCCCAAGCCCCCCCACCCCCCACCCCCAGACCCCACTCCGTGCCCCGTATCCCCCCCCAAGCCCCCCATCCCACCGCGTCCCCCCAGCCCCCACCCCACACCCCCATCCCTGCCCCATCCCCCCTAAGCCCCCCACCCCACACCCCCATCCCTGCCCCCCCAGCCCCCACCCTGTACCCCCACCCCCCACCCCCAGCCCCCCATCCCCCCCAAGCCCCCCCACCCCCAGCTCCCCACCCTGTGCCCCCCAGCCCCCCCTTCCCCTCCAAGCCCCCCTCACGCCCCCATCCCCCCACCCCCAGACCCCCCCCACCCCAAGCTCCCCCATCCCCCAGCCCCCCCCAGCCCCCCCGCCCCCCAAGCCCCCAGCCCCCCCCAGCCCCCCCGCCCCCCACGCCCCCATCCCCCCCCATCCCCCCACCCCCAGACCCCCCATCCCCCCCAAGCCCCCCCGCCCCCCAAGCCCCCATCCCCCCCCATCCCCCCCCAGACCCCCCATCCCCCCCAAGCCCCCCCACCCCCAGCTCCCCACCCTGCGCCCCCCAGCCCCCCCTTCCCCTCCAAGCCCCCCTCACGCCCCCATCCCCCCACCCCCAGACCCCCCATCCCCCCCAAGCCCCCAGCCCCCCCCATCCCCCCCCAAGCCCCCCACCCCCCCTCCCCCCCCGCCCCCCCCGTACCGTGGCGGGGGCCGCGCAGCCCCCCCTCCAGGCAGCGCCCGCTGCCGTCGTGCCCGCGCCGCGCGCACCACCCGCAGCGGGGCAGGCGGAGGCAGCGCGCGCACTGCGGGGCCCCCGCGCACCCCGCGCCGCAGCTCTCGGCGCCCCGCAGCAGCCGCCCGCACGCCCCGGCCGCGCACCGCAGCGGCACGTAGCTGGGGCTCATGCACTGGGGGGGCGGGGGGGGCGGGGGGTCCTCAGCCCCACGGCCGGACCCCCCCCCCCCCCCCCCCGCGCGGGCCCCGCAGGCCGCCCGGGGACCCCCACACACCCCCCCTCCAACGGCCCCCCGACCACAGCCCCCCCAAGTGCCCCCGTCCCCCCACAACCGGCCTCCCCCAGGCCCCCCCACCCCTCCCGCCAGCCCCCCCAGCGCCCTCATCCCCCCCAGCTGCCCAGAGCCCCCCACACCCCCACAGCCCCCCAGAGCCCCCCACACCCCCACAGCCCCCCACAGCCCCCCAGAGCCCCCCAGAGCCCCCCACCTGCTGCAGGCTCACACTCCACACGCACTGCTGCCAGCCCCCACAGCCCCCCACAGCTCCCCACAGTCCCCCACAGCTCCCCATAGCCCCCAGAGCCCCCCACAGCCCCTATAGCCCCCCAGCGCCACCATAGCCCCCCAGCGCCCCCCACCTGCTGCAGGCTGACGCTCCACACGCACTGCTGCCAGCCCCCCACAGCCCCCCACAGCCCCCCAGCGCCCCCCAGAGCCCTCCACCTGCTGCAGGCTGACGCTCCACACGCACTGCTGCCAGCCCCCCACAGCCCCCCCACAGCCCCCCCAGAGCCCCCCAGCGCCCCCCAGCGCCCCCCACCTGCTGCAGGCTGACGCTCCACACGCACTGCTGCCAGCCGCCGTCCGCCCCCTTGGAGGCCAGGCACGGGGCGCAGGCGCTGTGGTTGTGGCAGGGTGTGGGGCAGGGCAGGGGGGGCGACGACTCCACGGGCATCGGGGAGACGTTGAGCAGCGAGTGGCTGAAGCACGTCCAGTCGTAGGTGGGCTGCACGCTCAGGATGCGGCGGGTCTCCCCTGGGGGCACGCGGAGCTGGCTGCGGCTGCCGGCCCCACGGCGCCCCACCGCACCCCCCTGTGCCCCACTGTGCCCTCCTGCGCCTGCTCCCGGCCCCACTGCGCCCCCTCGATCTCCGCTGTGCGCCCCTGTGCCCGCTCCCAGCCCCGCTGCAGCCGCTCCCAGCCCCGCCCCACCCTGCGCCGCCCGCCCCACCCCACCATGCCTGCCACGCCCCGCCACGCCCCGCCCTGCCCCATCCCGCCCTGCCCACCCCACCTGCCTCACCCGCCCTGCCCCACCATGCCCGCCCCACCCTGCCCCACCCCTCCCCACTCTGCCCCGCCCCACAACACCCCTCCCTGCCCTGCCCTGCCCCACCCCACCCCACCTGCCTTGGCTGCCCCGCCCCACCCTGCCCCACCCCACCCCTCTCCACACTGCCCCACCCTGCCCTCCCCCCCCCCACCCCACCCTGCCCCACCTCTCCCCACCCCACCCTACCCCTCCCCACGCCTCCCAGCCCCACCCCACTCCGCCCTGACCCGCCCCGCCCCACCCCTCCCCACCTCTCCCCACCCCACCCCTCCCCACCCCACCCCGCCCCTCCCCACCCTGCTCCACCCCATCCCTCCCCACCCCTCCCCGCCCCACCCCACCCCTCACAGCCCCACCTCACTCCGCCCTGACCCACCCCTCTCAGCCCCACCCCTCCCTGCCCTGCCCCTCCCAGCCCCGCCCCGCCCCGCCCCGCCCCGCCCCGCACCGGTGCGCTTGAACTGCCGCGTCCACATGCAGGCGCCCGCCGCGGCGCAGGCCTCGCAGTCGGCGGCCCCGCAGGCGGCCTCGGGGCAGCCCCCCGCCGCCCCCACCTCGCGCTGGTTCACGCGACAGTCGTTCTCGGAGGCGCAGCTGCCGCCGCGGCCGATGCAGGCGCCCTCGGGGCAGTTGGTGCACCACTTGCACGGGGGGGGGCCCTGCGCGCCGGGGGGGCGTGAGGGGCGCCGCCCGCCCCGCCCGCCCCGCCCGGCCCACCGCTCCGGGGGTCCCGGTGCCCGCCCGGGGGTCCCGGCCCCTCACCGGGGGTCCCAGCCCACAACACTTGGTCCCAGCTCCTCCCCCTTGGGGGTCCCAGCCCCACCCGAGGGTCCCAGCCCACAACACTTGGTCCCAGCTCCTCCCCCTTGGGGGTCCCAGCCCCCCCCGCCGCCGGCGGTCCCAGCCCCTCACCAGGGGTCCCAGCCCCACACGGGGGTCCCGGCCCACCACACTGCGGTCCCAGCCCCACCCGGGGGTCCCAGCCCACGACACTGCGGTCCCAGCACCACCATCAGGGGTCCCAGTGGCCCCCCGGGGGTCCCGGCCCCACCCAGGGGTCCTGACCCCACCCGGGGGTCCCAGCCCCCCCCGGGGGTCCCGGCCCCTCACCGGGGGTCCCTGCAGCGCGCGGGGGTGCAGGGCCAGGCACTCGCTGCAGCTCCGCAGGCGCCGGCACTCCTCGGCCGAGCGGGGTGTGGGGGAGCAGGCGGCCGGGCCCGGGGGGCACCCCAGCCTGCGCGGAGGCGTCGCGTTCGCGCCCCCCGCCCCCCGCCCTCGCCTCGTGTCCCCCCGCCCCCATCGCCCCCATCTCCCCCATCTCCCCCCGCCCCCATCGCCCCCATCTCCCCCATCACCCCCATCTCCCCCATCACCCCCCCACCCCCATCACCCCCATCTCCCCCATCACCCCCCATCACCCCCATCTCCCCCATCTCCCCCATCACCCCCATCTCCCCCATCTCCCCCATCTCCCCCTATCTCCCCCATCACCCCCATCACCCCCATCACCCCCCATCTCCCCCCGCCCCCATCACCCCCATCACCCCCATCACCCCCCATCTCCCCCCGCCCCCATCACCCCCATCTCCCCCATCGCCCCATCTCCCCCATCTCCCCCATCTCCCCCATCTCCCCCATCTCCCCCCATCACCCCCATCACCCCCATCTCCCCCCATCACCCCCATCTCCCCCATCACCCCCATCTCCCCCATCTCCCCCCATCTCCCCCCATCACCCCCATCTCCCCCATCACCCCCATCACCCCCATCGCCCCCATCACCCCCATCACCCCCATCACCCCCATCTCCCCCCATCACCCCCATCTCCCCCCATCTCCCCCATCTCCCCCATCGCCCCCATCACCCCCATCTCCCCCCATCACCCCCATCACCCCCATCACCCCCATCTCCCCCCGCCCCCCGCCCCCCGCCCCCTCACCGTGCCGCCGCCTCGGCCGCGCGGCAGCTGCCCTGGCACCAGGCGCAGGCGGCCCCCGAGCGGTTGCAGGCCTCGGGGCCGGGCAGGACGCGGCAGGGGTCCGCGGGCACCCGCAGCGACCACAGCCGCCCCAGGGCCACCCCGTTGAAGCCCCCCGAGACGTAGACCCGGCCCCCCGCCGCCGCCGCGGCGTGGGCCACCGAGCGGTTCATGGGCTCGCCCGCCGCCGCCGGCTCTGCGGACGGACGGACGGACGGACGCGTCGGTCGCGGGGGTCGCGGGGGCACCCCCACCCCCCCCCCCCACCCCCCCCGGCCCGGGCTGCAGCCCCTCCCCGCGGAGCACCCGCTCCCCGAGCGTTTCGGGGTCTCCGATGCCTTTGCAGGGCCCCCAGCCCCGTCCCCGCCCGTTTCTGGGGGTGCCCTGAGCCCTCCCCCCGCCCCCCCCGCGGTTTCGGGGGTCCCCCCGCCGCGGGGCGCCCCTCACCGGTGTGGGGGGGGCAGCACCCAGGCGTTGCAGCGCAGCTGGTAGAGCAGCACGTGGTTGCTGAAGTCGTGGGTCTCCGTGCGGCCCCCCAGGACCACCATCACGTCCCCCACCACGGCCGCCGCGTGGAAGAAGTGGGGCAGGGGCTGTGGGGGGGACATGGGGGTCACAGAGGGCCCCCCCCCCCCACACCCCCGAAGCCCCGCGTGCCCGAACACCGGACACACCCCCTTCCTGCCCCCCCCCCCCGACACCCCCAAACGCTCCATGGTGCCCCACAGACACCCCCCCAGACCCCCACAGGTGCCCCCAGTGTGGTCCCCAAACCCTGCTCCCCCCCATCACACCCCACACCCCTCTCAAGGACCCCTCCCGGCTCCCCCAGGGCCCCCTCTAAGATGCCCAGACACCCTCAAGGACCCCCATGCTCCCCAGGGACCCCAGACCCCCCTCAAGTACACCAAAACCCCCCTCAAGGAGCCCCCAGAGCCCTCTCAAAGACCCCCAGGCACGCCTCAAGGACCCCAAGACCCCCCCTCAAGGACCCCAGACACCGCCAGGGTGCCCAGGCGCCCCTCAGGAACACCAAGACCCACCTCAAGGACCCCCAGGCACCCCCTGAAGGACCCCCAGGTGCCCCTGAAGGACCCCCAGGTGCCCCTCAAGGATCCCCAGGTGCACCTCAAGGACCCCAGACCCCACTCAAGGACCCCCGGGTGCCCCTCAAGGACCCCAGACCCCACTCAAGGACCCCCAGGTGCCCCTCAAGGACCCGCAGACCCCCCCGAAGGACCCCCGCCCCACCTTGCGGCCCTGGGAGGGGGCGAGCAGGCTCCAGGTGAGGTTGGGGCAGTAGAGGCTGTAGAGCTCCGGGGAGGCCGCCACGGTCTCCACGTGGAAGCGCTGCCCCCCGAACACGTACACGGCGTCCGTGTCCTCGTGGTAAACGGCCGAGTGCCCGTAGAGGCCTGGGGGGCGAGGGGGGCGGTCAGCGGGGGTCCGGGCGGCGCCGGGGGGCCCAGCGCCCTTCCTGGGGGGCCGCAGCCCCTCACTGGGGGGTGCTGGGGCAGTACCCGCTGCCCTGAGGAGCTGGGGGTCCCAGCCCCATTACTGGGGGCTCCCAGCCCCATTACTGGGGGGTCCCAGCCCCTCACTGCGGGGTGCTGGGGCAGTACCCGCTGCCCTGAGGAGCTGGGGGTCCCGGCCCCCTTACTGGGGGGTCCCAGCCCCATTACTGGGGGGCCGCAGCCCCTCACTGGCGGGTGCTGGGGCGGTACCCGCTGCCCTGAGGAGCTGGGGGTCCCAGCCCCATTACTGGGGGCTCCCAGCCCCATTACTGGGGGGTCCCAGCCCCTCACTGGGGGGTGCTGGGGCGGTACCCGCTGCCCTAAGGAGCTGGGGGTCCCAGCCCCATTACTGGGGGCTCCCAGCCCCATTACTGGGGGGCCCCAGCCCCTCGCTGGGGGGTGCTGGGGCGGTACCCGCTGCCCCGAGGAGCTGGGGGTCCCCGTTACCTGTGGGGGGGGTCCCGGCCTGCTGCCCCACCTCCCAGCTCTCCGTCTCGACGTGATACTGCAGCAGCTTCTTGTTGAAGCCGTTCTCGGGCGAGTAGCCCCCGATGAGCAGCAGCGAGGTCCCGCGCCGGGGGGGTCAGCGTGTGCCCCGCCACCGCCGGCAGCGCCGCGTCCTGCCGGGGACGGCGTTGGGGGGCTGCGGGTGACGCCGAGCCCCCCCCGGGGGCGGGCGCGGGGCGGGCGCGGGGGGTCCCCACCTGCTCCTGGCGCCACTGCAGCGTGGTGAGGTTGAGCAGCCAGGCGTCGCCGGCCACCCCCGCCGCCGTCAGCCCCCCCAGCACCAGCATGGCGCGGCGGGCGGGCAGCGGGGCGGCCGCGTGGAAGTAGCGGGGCGAGGGGCCGGGACCCCCGTCCTCCGCCCCCGCCAGCATCTGCGTCCAGCGGCGCTCGGCGATGGAGTATCTGTGGGGCAGAGACGAGGGGATGCGCCGGGGCGGGGCCGGGTGGGGCCGGGGCGGGGCCGGGAGGGCGGGGCCTGCTGACCTGTAGACGTTTCCCAGCAGCCCCTGGGACAGCGAGAGCCCCCCGAACATCCAGAGCGTCCCCTCCGGACCCTCCACCAGGCTGTGGCCCAGGCGGTGCAGGAACCGGCTGGCCGTGTCCTGGGGGGCACGGGGAGAGGGGGGTCAGCCCCGGGGGGGGGCACCGGGGGGTCCTGGGGCACTGGGTGGGGTCCTGGGGGCAGTCCTGGGGAGGTATCGGGGGGCCTATAGGGCACTGGGTGGGGTCCTGGGGGGTTATCGGAGGGATACGGGGCACTGAGGGGGCACTGGGGGGGGTCCATGGGGAACCAGGGGGGCACTGGGGACAGTCTTAGGTGGGTATTGGGGGTCTATGGGGCACTGGGGGGGATGGTGGGGGGGTCTTGGGGCCATATTGGGACTCTATGGGAAACCAGGGGGGGACACTGGGGGCAGTCCTGGGGAGGTATCAGGGGGCTATGGGGCACTGGGTGGGGCCCTGGGCCGTTACTGGGGGGATATGGGGCACTGAGGGGGCACATCAGGGGGTCCTGGGGCACATCAGGGGGTCTATGGGGCACTGGGGGGGACGGTGGGGGGGTCCCGGGGGCATATCAGGGGGCCTATGGGAAAGCGGGGGGGCACTGGGGACAGTCTTGGGGGGGTATCGGGGGTCTATGGGGCACGGGGGGGGTCACTGGGGACAGTCCTGGGGGTGGAAACTGGGGGGTCTATGGGGCACTGGGAAAAGACAAGAGCCCCCCAGACCTGTGGGGGGCAGCCGGGGGACTTGGGGGGTGGCGGCCCCCCGGGGCGGAGGGCCGTGCCTGACCCCCAAGCGTGGGGCGCGGGGCTGGGGGGGGTGGGGGGTCACTCACGGCCGCCAGGTGCCCGTCGACGAGGGTCTCCCAGACGAGGCTGCCCGGCCCCAGCGGCACCGAGCAGTCGGGGCCGGCGAAGCCCTCGCTGCAGACGCAGACCCCCAGGGTCTGGGGGGGCGGGGGGGTGAGGGGGGGGCGCGGGCTTCCCCCCACCCCCGGCCCCCCAAAACGCCCCGCCCCCCCCGGCCGCCCCTCACCGCGTTGCAGGCGCCGTGCCCGGCGGGGGCCCCGCAGTCCCCGGGGCAGAGGGGCTGGCGGCAGCCGGGCCCCCCGTGCCCCCCCCGGCAGACGCAGCGGCCCCCCCGGCACTCCTGCCCCCCGGCGCAGGGGGGGCGGCAGCTCTGGACCCCCACGCTGGCGTTGAACCCCGTCGGCTCGCTGCCGTTGGCCTCGTAGTACAGCACCAGCACCCCTGGGGAGGGGGCACGGTGGGTGGGGGGGGTCCCAGGGCACCCCGGCCCCCCCCCGAATCCTCCCCACACCCCCCCCCGCCCCGTACCGGAGTGGGCCTCCAGGGTGAGGGGCTCGGGGCGGCCGCGCCCGCAGAAGGCCCCCAGCAGCGTGGGGTCCCCCTGCAGCACCCCGCTGTCGAGGAAGGCCGGCACCCCGTCAAAGGCGTAGGCGTAGCTGGTCTGGGGCGGGGGTGGGGGGGCACGGGGGTCTCAGGGGGGCACGGCACCGGCAGCACCCCCTTGTGTGCCCCCCCCAACTCCCCAGCACCCCCCCGCGCACCCCCCAGACCCCCCCATCTTCCCATCGACCTCATGCAGCCCCCCAGGCGCCACGTGCCCCCCCCCCCCCCAGCCCCCCATCTCCCCAGCATCCCCCAGACCCCCCATGGTCCCCAAGCCACCCCCCTCTCCCCATGCAGCCCCCCAGGCGCCACGTGCCCCCCCCCCCCAGCCCCCCATCTCCCCAGCATCCCCCAGACCCCCCATGGTCCCCAAGCCACCCCCCTCTCCCCATGCATCCCCCCCAGACGCCCCAGACCCTCTGTGTCAGTCTAGCCCCCCCCTCCAGATCCCCCCATGCCCCCCCCAGACACCCCCCTCTCCCCAGCCCCCCCAGTCTCCCCACCCTCCCAGCCCCTCTGAGCCCCCCCAGCCCCCCTCACCATGCAGGGGGTGCTCAGGTCGGGCTGCAGGGTCAGGCTGATGGTGGGGCAGGGGTCCCCGGGGGGGCAGGGCTCCAGGCTCCCCGTGGCCGACAGCACCCACACGCAGTACGAGAGGCCCCCCGCGGGCGCCGGGACCCCCCGCGGCCAGCCGGGACCCCAGGGCCAGGGGCTCGGAGAGGTTGGCCACCAGCGAGCGGCCCCCGCACTCCCGGTAGCACGTGCCCCCGTCCCTGGGGGGCGACGGGGGGCTCAGTGGGGCTGGGGGCTGGCAAAGGGCTCGGGGGGGCCGCCGGGGGTGGGAACGGGGGCTGGGGGCTGATACAGGGGGTCTGGGCCCAATCCCTGGGGGTAGGGGGCTCTCCCGGGGGCCAGGGGCTCTCCCAGGGGCCAGGGGGGCTCTCCCAGGGGTCAGGGGCTCTCCCAGGGGCCGGGGGCTCTCCCGGGGGCCAGGGGCTCTCCCAGGGGCCGGGGGCTCTCCCGGGGGCCAGGGGCTCTCCCAGGGGTCAGGGGCTCTCCCAGGGGTCAGGGGGCTCTCCCAGGGGTCAGGGGCTCTCCCAGGGGCCGGGGGCTCTCCCGGGGGTCAGGGGCTCTCCCAGGGGCCGGGGGCTCTCCCAGGGGCCGGGGGCTCTCCCGGGGGTCAGGGGCTCTCCCAGGGGTCAGGGGGCTCTCCCAGGGGTCAGGGGCTCTCCCAGGGGCCGGGGGCTCTCCCGGGGGTCAGGGGCTCTCCCAGGGGTCAGGGGCTCTCCCAGGGGTCAGGGGGCTCTCCCGGGGGTCAGGGGCTCTCCCGGGGGCCGGGGGCTCTCCCGGGGGTCAGGGGCTCTCCCAGGGGTCAGGGGCTCTCCCGGGGGCCGGGGGCTCTCCCGGGGGTCAGGGGCTCTCCCAGGGGTCAGGGGCTCTCCCAGGGGCCGGGGGCTCTCCCAGGGGCCGGGGGCTCTCCCAGGGGTCAGGGGCTCTCCCAGGGGCCGGGGGCTCTCCCGGGGGTCAGGGGCCTCTCCCAGGGTTCAGGGGCTCTCCCGGGGGCCGGGCGCTCTCCCAGGGGTTAGGGGGCTCTCCCGGGGGTCAGGGGCTCTCCCAGGGGCCGGGGGCTCTCCCGGGGGCCAGGGGCTCTCCCAGGGGTCAGGGGCTCTCCCAGGGGTCAGGGGGCTCTCCCAGGGGCCGGGGGCTCTCCCAGGGGCCGGGGGCTCTCCCGGGGGCCGGGGGCTCTCCCAGGGGTCAGGGGCTCTCCCAGGGGTCGGGGGGCTCTCCCAGGGGCCGGGGGCTCTCCCAGGGGTCAGGGGCCTCTCCCAGGGGTCAGGGGCTCTCCCGGGGGCCAGGGGCTCTCCCAGGGGCCAGGGGCTCTCCCGGGGTCAGGGGGCTCGCCCAGGGGCCGGGGGGCTCTCCCAGGGTCAGGGGGCTCTCCCAGGGGTCAGGGGGCTCTCCCAGGGGCCGGGGGCTCTCCCGGGGTCAGGGGGCTCTCCCAGGGGTCAGGGGGCTCTCCCAGGGGCCGGGGGCTCTCCCGGGGTCAGGGGGCTCTCCCAGGGGTCAGGGGGCTCTCCCGGGGGCCGGGGGCTCTCCCGGGGTCAGGGGGCTCTCCCAGGGGCCGGGGCCTCTCCCAGGGTTCAGGGGCTCTCCCGGGGGCCAGGGGCTCTCCCGGGGTCAGGGGGCTCTCCCAGGGGCCGGGGGGCTCTCCCGGGGTCAGGGGGCTCTCCCAGGGGTCAGGGGGCCCTCCCAGGGGCCGGGGGGCTCTCCCCAGGGGTCAGGGGCCTCTCCCAGGGTTCAGGGGCTCTCCCGGGGGCCAGGGGCTCTCCCGGGGTCAGGGGGCTCTCCCAGGGGTCAGGGGGCCCTCCCAGGGGCTGGGGGGCTCTCCCGGGGGCCGGGGGCTCTCCCGGGGTCAGGGGCCTCTCCCAGGGTTCAGGGGCTCTCCCGGGGTCAGGGGGCTCTCCCAGGTGTACTGGGGCTCTCCCCCATGGGGTCAGGGGGCTCTCCTGGGGGTCAGGGGGCTCTCCCAGGGGTCAGGGGCTCTCCCAGGGGCCGGGGCGCTCTCCCAGGGGCCAGGGGCCCTCCCAGGGGCCGGGGGGCTCTCCCCAGGGGTCAGGGGCCTCTCCCAGGGTTCAGGGGCTCTCCCGGGGGCCAGGGGCTCTCCCGGGGTCAGGGGCCTCTCCCAGGGGCCGGGGGCTCTCCCGGGGGTCAGGGGCCTCTCCCAGGGTTCAGGGGCTCTCCCGGGGTCAGGGGGCTTTCCCAGGTGTACTGGGGCTCTCCCAGGGGTCAGGGGGCTCTCCCAGGTGTACTGGGGCTCTCCCCCATGGGGTCAGGGGGCTCTCCTGGGGGTCAGGGCGCTCTCCCAGGGGTTAGGGGGCTCTCCCAGGGGCCAGGGGCTCTCCCAGGGGTCAGGGGGCTCTCCCAGGGGTCAGGGGCCTCTCCCAGGGTTCAGGGGCTCTCCCGGGGGCCAGGGGCTCTCCCGGGGTCAGGGGGCTCTCCCAGGGTTCAGGGGCTCTCCCGCGGTCAGGGGGCTTTCCCAGGTGTACTGGGGCTCTCCCCCATGGGGTCAGGGGGCTTTCCCAGGTGTACTGGGGCTCTCCCCCATGGGGTCAGGGGGCTCTCCTGGGGGTCAGGGCGCTCTCCCAGGGGTTAGGGGGCTCTCCCAGGGGCCGGGGGCTCTCCCGGGGGCCGGGGGCTCTCCCAGGGGTCAGGGGCTCTCCCGGGGGTCAGGGGCTCTCCCAGGGGTCTGGGGGCTCTCCCAGGGGCCGGGGGCTCTCCCAGGGGTCAGGGGCTCTCCCGGGGGTCAGGGGCTCTCCCAGGGGTCAGGGGCTCTCCCAGGGGCCGGGGGCTCTCCCAGGGGTCTGGGGGCTCTCCCAGGGGCCGGGGGCTCTCCCGGGGGCCGGCGCCGCTCACCGGGGGTCCC